>NW_022145817.1:321340-359331 GCF_002938485.1 Sitophilus oryzae
AATAAGGAGTAGAGATTCAAGCACGTCTCCGAAGTTGCAATATTTCTCATTCCTTTGCACATCCAATTTCGTATACTTTCAATTCTATTTCATATCGCCCCCCTACTTTTCTCTGGAGGTAAACTAGCTTCTGCTCTTTTTACAGCTTCTGTAAGAACTCTGTGAGTACCTAATATAAAGTAGGTACTTCAAATCAATTGTTCTTTGTTAAAATAATATGTTTTTTTCTATTTTGTATTTTATTTTATATCTGAAAAAAGCGGTAACGTAGAAAGTATCAAAACGTGTGTTACTTTTTTTTTTTTTCTTTTTTTTTTAGTTGTTTATGTGCTGTTTGATATTTGTTTGCTCGCCATATTATCAACGCTATCTGGTACCTTTGTTGTGTAACTTATTAATGATATGGATTTAAGCCAAAACAGAAAAAGGACAAATTTTCGCATATTTATTTTTCAAAAAATAAAATACTTTTTTTTTTTTTTTTTTTTTTTTTGGTTTAAATAAAATAGTAACAAACCGGAGGAAAGTTTTTTTCATATCGTCTCGAGGTTTTTATTAATCTCTCACAGTAATGAAACCTTCCCTGCCTGGGTATGGTAATATACTATTCCAAGAATATTGGTTGTTTCCAAAATCTATATAAATGTAAAAACCAGAATTGAGGTAAAAAATACCTCTTTATCTTAGGTTATTTTGGATAATTGCGGTGGCTAGTGCATTCGCTTCCGGCTATTATTTGATTCAATCCAATTGGGATCATTACAGAGCTAATCCTACTGTAGTAACTATAAGGAAAGATTACAGAAATTGGGAGAATCCATTTCCGGCAGCATACACGCGTTCTTGGGTCGTGTACCAAAGATAAAAAGCAAGAATATCAGAGAAAATAAGTAAATGGTATCGCTTAATAAATATGTATTCAATAATTAATAGTCACACTCAATAACTTTTTAATTATCAACAAAAACGTCTGTCCATATCGACAGAATCATCAATTATCTTGTTGCCACTTAGAGGTGGGCAAAGATTGAACGAGTCGTTCGTTTGAACGAGTATTAAAACGGAATCGTGAGATTCGATCATTACTTGCAATCCGGTTTTTTCAAAAATCGGCCACTAACATTTGAACGAATGACCGAAAAAAATCGTGAGAATGAATCGATCACAACTGCGTATCGTGCGTTCAAAGCAAGAGCTGTGAGAATTGATTCATTGCTTACACTACGGTTCGTTCAATTGAAACGTGGCCATCACGGATCCATAAAATTTAAACGATGAGCCGTAAAAAAAAGAATCGGAGGTATTGATCGGATCACAATGCGATCTAAAATGCAATAAAAACAATCAAAATCTAAGCAATCAAAAAACAATCATCATGGGCATAAAAGTGCATAACGATAAGAAACGTATTTACCAAGAAAAAAACTTCACCTATAACTGTGCTTAAGAAACGGGGTATAATTTTCAACGTAATATTTTGTAAAACATTAATATTACCGACTATTAACCATGTCGACAAAAAAGACGAACTTGTGTTTTTATGCAGCTCCCAAATAAATATTCTTGGCCTCTCTCAATGTGATGAAAGAACGGCGTCAGTGCGATTGGATGAATGGATATAAAATAAGATCGCTGTCATGTTAGATGTAAAATTATATATGAAAAAATAAAAAAAAAAATACCAACAGGTATGGTAAGGCTATTAAGACAATCGGCAAAAAAGTGTTTGTAATTTCCCGCTCAAAAAATAGTTTTTTTTTTTTTTTATTTTCTGTCTGTCTGTCTGTTAGTATATGATAACTAAAAAACCGCTAAGCCGATTAATCAAAGTTTGGCGACAAAATATAAGTGCAGCCCGGAAATCTGCCAATCTAGTTTGGTGGCGGGGGGTTGGTAATGTTGTATAATCAATATCCTTGGTGACTAAATTTAACAGTAACACACACAGGTGCAATTAAGCTGTTCGAAGAGAGAAAGAAGCTAATTGATTTTTTATATTTTTATTAGACTGAAAATCGAGTGCCCGCTGTGCGCGCTGTTTTCAATAGCATAAAGTCCCTAGATATAAAAAAGTCCGCAAATTGGTTGTTCAAATGTTATTGGCTGCCAAAAATGGCGGATTTTTGGGTATTTCTGGAAAAAGCGTAAAGTGGTAGACTGTTTAAAGACATGTCAACATTTGCTGAATACTGTCCAGGTCAAATTTTGAGAAGCTGTCAATTTTAAGATAAAAATATTTATCCACATTATTTTAAAAATAATATACAAGCCCTAAAAATGCACAAATTATTAGTAATAAATGTATAGGTCGTCGATATCTTTATTGAAGAAATGTGTATTACACGAAAAGGCCGCCATTTGATGATGTTTCTAACATCGTCGATATTCAATACACGTTAGGTGTAGGGATGATATATTTAGT
This sequence comes from Sitophilus oryzae, assembly GCF_002938485.1. NCBI lineage: Eukaryota > Metazoa > Arthropoda > Insecta > Coleoptera > Curculionidae > Sitophilus > Sitophilus oryzae. The sequence continues at coordinate 323,763 of NW_022145817.1, forward strand.
ATATATATGGTACATAAAAGTTCAATTAAGAGACATAGACAAGACCACACATAGATTCGGAAGGTCGCAGTGGTCTGGCCGAGATTCAAAACCTCTTAGAAAATTCTAATCTAAAGATACAAGACAGAAGACCGTATTGCAAACTACCCAACATATCTTATTTAAAAAGGCAATTGCTAAAGTTAGAAGTGAAATCTCCTAACTAAATCTAGTCCCCTAAAATGTTTTAAGTGTAGTTAGTTTTCAACATTTTTCAGTCAGAAGTTAGAATTAAATCTACAAAATTCATCATCAAAAACCAAAGAAGGAATAATTATCGGTTAAAAGAATAAGTTATGTTATGATACATATATAAGATTTGGTATGACATCTTGCTTCAGGTGTTTCAACCAAAGTCAGGACTAACAGGGATATTAATCAAAACAATGAAGAAAAAGCTCACATATAATTTGTTCCTAATAACAGAATGTTGTTTTATCGCATATCTAACTTATAGTTAGTTTTCATGTGGATCTTAAAATGGGTAGTTTTTATTATGCTTTATTGAAGTAATTAATATCTTTTTGTGTTCATCATTGTATTACTAGTAAAAAGTAAACAATATAATGTCAGCATGTAAAGTTATATGAAGAAAAATTTGGTCTTCATACCTGTCATTATAAATAAAATGTGTCATTTAAAATTTGATATTATACATGATCAATAAAAATTGTTTAAGCATTCATGGTTGAAGTTTTATCATATTGTGTCCGAGGTAAAAATAACTATTAATTATGTAATAACAATTAAAAAAAAAAAAAAAAATGTTAAATTTAAAAGCATGAAAACTTTATTATAATCGATACTTTAAAATTAATGACACTGTGTTTAAAAATATATACATTAAATCGCAGAGTAAAATATATTTTAATTGTTATTATTGGTATTGCCAACTTGCTTTTATTCAACTTAATAGATAAATTGTTGTATAAAAATCACTCCACAACATACAAATACCTTAATTTCGAACAAAATACAAATATAGTTAAAAAAAAAAAATTTCTAAGTTATTTTAAAATAAGTGCACAATTACATACATAAAAATGTCCAATACTTATAATAATACTAATTGAAACAATCTTCTTATAATATAACTAATAATATTCAAAAATAGCAGATATGTATTCAATATCAATTTAATATTACATTATTTGTTTCAATCCATTGTTCAAAATTGTCTCGTAAAAAGCCGGCTCTACAATATTAAGTTTGAAGCTATTCCCTAGATTTCATAAAGTTCCAAAGACTTTCGTTTAATCATGCTTATTTGTAAAAACTAACTACAGCATAACTGGTATAAAAGGGAAAGTACTGTAGGTATATGTATTCCGTTTCAATCAACAAAAAAAGTTTTTCCAGTTGTTTCAACTGAATTAAGTACTAAAATGCTAAATGTTATTCCAACTTTATTTCTTCTTACCTATTAACTTACTTCTGTTGGCGTACTGTGAGCTAAAAGCACATATCAAATTAAATGCCTAAATAATGAAAAACACTTGTACGGAAACAATTCGTTTATAACCTCTTATATATAGGCCTAAAAAATTAAATATTATGGAATTTGAGATATTAATTATACTATATAATTGATAACCAGTTAATTTTTGAAATAAAAAAAAAAAAAAAAAAAAAAAAAAAAAAAAACATATTAATAACATTTTTATTTCACGGCTTGCCTGTCAATGATGGTCGGCCATATTGGCGCCAGACCGACCAGCTGCTTAAAAAGCCGAAACAGCGAAGTGTTGGCCTCCTTTTTAAATTTGCCGCTAGTTTTGGCGCCAATATGGCGGTAATTGCGGTACTTTATATATCTAGGGACTTTAATAGCGTTAATCTTTTTAAGCATTAAGATAGGTTTCGTTTGTTCATGTCGTTTACATACTTTACCGAAAATATAATTTAACTATACCATCTCTCGTGGTATTATTTCACCCTTGCATTTCTGTTACACATCTAACAGTAGGGGGTATGGGAGGGTGGTTAAAAATATAAAAAGAATCGTAACTTCCAAAATTACATAATATGCTTAGCGAAACGCGGTTTTCAATTAAGATTAGGAATAATTTTTGTAACAAATCTGTGGATAACATAACAATCAGTCAAATCGCGATGTTTTGAAGAATATTTTTTTTTTTTTTTTTTTTTTGATGTCCTCTATGGGTATCCAGGGGGGTTAATCCCCCATCGGGCGCTTCCCCAGGTGGCGGATAGGTGAAATAACCGCGAACCAAAATTGGAAAAATTTTTTTTTTTTTTTTTGAAACTAAAAGAACTTGCCTGCCAACTTGACTTAAACATATTTAGTAGTGGCGCGTACTGCCTCCCGACAACAATTGTTTTTTCGATCATGCGGTAATTGAAATACAATTTATTATGAAATTATATTTTTTTTTTTTTTTTTTTTCTAAAAAAATTAAATGATATTAAGAGTCCACTAAATAAATACGTATACTAAAGGCTGAAAAGGTTAGTCTTGGGTCGAGATTTTGCTTATGTAAGAAGAGTACGTTGCGTTTATAATGTACTGTACAAAGGGAGGACCGTAAACACGTTGCCAAACGTATCGTGAAATAAACCAGAGAAATCTGTGTATTGAATATAATTTCTTGATAATCTAAGAAGACATAGAAGGGGATGTAGCAGATTTGTCGCAGTAAGCACCGGGTCCGACCATCAATACTCTCCTATAAGTATTTAGAAGTCAAGAAAGGTTACTTTCCCATGCGTTTAAGCTTCCACGATTTAATTAAACGTCTCGTGATACTTGTGTGATGTTTATTTATTAACGAGTCGTTGTAATCTTCCCTATAGCTTGAATTTTTTAAGTGCAAGCTAGGATAACACTTGCATTTTGGGTAAAAATAAGTGGAATTGAGCTGGTGTTCGCAATAGTGGTCGCGCTATGATAACTCTGAATTCAAAAAATCTGATATCTCGGAAATCTATAGAAATAAGAGGATTGGTAGTTTTTCAAGAACGTTTAAATTCTGCTGTAATTTCTTTGTAGACAGTTATGTGAAAAATCTTTTATCAATAAAAAAATTACACGATTGCCGAAAAGGGAGTAATTCCTAAAAGTGAAATATTGGATTGTTACAATTTGAAATGAAAAAAAAAAAACCTTATCGAATTCTTCTTATGTAATATGATACGTGTAAAATATCCGATCTTGAAAATAAAAAAAAGTTAAAATATTCTAAAGTGGTTCTTGATTATCGCGTGTTATGTGTAAAAAAGTAGTATAAATTATCGCGATACTTGACGCTTTTCCTCGTTACTAAAAAAAAAGACATCCCTAACGATACCTTAAAATTCCCATTTCCAATGCCAGAAACAATGTCTAAGATTACACTCTAGTTACTCTTAAAAAAAAGCTTTAAAAATAACGGTTTGCGATCGTGATTTACTTTACTTGATAGGGCGTACCGGAGAAATGTGTCAACGCCGCAACAGCACAACCGTCGCGCGTCGCGTAGGTCGCTCGCATTACTCTCACTCCGACTTAATAAGATCCCTATCCCGATTTACGTCCACATGAAACTGCGACCCAAAAGAACATGCCAGCACGTATATGAATTGAATTGGTTTGATATTTAATATATTAGTAAAGATCAATACATAGCCAGTGTCACAAATTTGAAAAATAAGAATTAGAAGAATAGAGACTGCTATATTTCCTTTCTGGTCCCGTGATCGCGCTAATCGCCAAAGTTACGAATCTGTTTTATGAAAACGTAAATTGCGTGCACGTGGTCCGCAAATGGAACGAATCGAAGAATCGAATCGATAAGAGAAATTGAATCGTTGATTCGATCACTCCAACAAAGAATCGTAATGCCCATCACTAGTTTATATACTACCACAAAATTTTTATCAAAACGAATGCATTTACAAAATAATTTAATTTTTAATTTGACATAAATATTTTATGAGGTAATTTGATAATAAAGAAACTAAACAGGTATAGTATAGATTAAAAGTAAAATTTACTGACCTCCTTAATAGTATTAGTTTATGATAATATAGGAAGTAGTGTATATATGAGTAACAACCTTTAAAGTGAATATTTAACAGTAAGATTAAAATGCCAAAATATCCAGAGAAATATGTACAGGTACAGTGTGGGTCAAATTCGACGCTTTTAAATGGAAACACCCTTTTCTATAGGAGACAGACAAAAACTAATATCGGTGTCTGGAGCTCAATTTCTGTCAAAAACATGATGACAAACCGCATATCGATATCTGTTACCGTTTCGGAGTTACGGGGTGTTTTTCAAAAATATGCATTTTTAACAAATCGCTGTAACTTTTTTGCTATGGAAAATTTTGTATATTTATGAAAACATTTCCAAAGCACCTTTTTACGTAGAATTTAATGGTTTAAGTATATTTTTTTTTAAATTAATAATTTAAGAATTATCAACAGAAAACTTGATTTTTTATATGGGACACCCCTATATTTTTAATTTATTGAAAAGAATTTAAAATTACCTTTCCAAAAATATAACACACTTGATATTTTGCTCGATTCCTCTTTGAGATATAGAGTATATAAAAATTCGCCCGCTTTAAATAAGTAGGCTTTGAAGGGCACCGGCTGTAATGCAAAAAAAAATCTAGCTGTGAGCATCAGTTAAAACGAAAATAATATTATTTGCTATGAGAGATGCAGAATTTTATAACAATTTAAAACATATTTAACCAACATCACACATTTAAATTATATCTAATAACAATAAAAATAAATAGCAAACCAAAACATGAGATTTTGCTACAGGTGTTCGACATATCAACCGTCTTATGTTATGGACAGACGGGGCAGATTTTGAACATTTCTCGCAGAATTCATTCACTCAGTGGGAGTGAAAGATACCCTCTCATAACTGCTAAGTATTTCTAATTCTTGTCTAGATTATACGGAAGAATAAAGAACCTTTATTCTTCCGCAAATATCCATAGGATTAGATCCATGGGCACTAAGTCAGGCGGCCTCGAAGGCCAACGGCTGGGATTTTGGTTAGCTATTCAATTATTCTTGAAATTGGCTGCAAAAATTTGCTGATAACTTCAGCGTTCAGAGGCGGTGCGTCGTCTTGCTGGAAAAATATATTTTCGAGTTCCGAGTTTAAAGCCTACTAGTTAAAAGTGGTGAACTTTTAAAAATTCCGTATTTCGAAGAGGATTATAACAAAATATCAAGTGTGCTATATTTTTGGAAAGGTAATTTTAAATTCTTTTCAGTTAATTAAAAATATAGAGGGTGTCTAAATAAAAATCAATTTCTCTATTGATAACTCTTAAATTATTAGTTTTAAAAAAATATACTTAAACTATTAAATTCTACGTAAAAGGCGCTTTGGAAATGTTTTCATAAATACAAAATTTTCCATAGCAAAAAGTTACAACGATTTGTTAAAAATGCACATTTTTGAAAAACACCCCGTAACTCCGAAACGGTAACAGATATTGATGTGCGGTTTTCACCATCTTGTTTTTGATGAAAATTGAGCTCCAGACACCGATATTAGTTTTCGTCTATCTCCTATAGAAAAGGGCGTTTCCATTTAAAAGCGTCGAATTTGACCCACCAGGTACAGGTTGTCTGAAATTTGAGTCTCATCATTTGAATCTCGAAAACTAGAAGAGATTTTTTTTCCAATAACAAACGGCCGTCCTCTGTCGGAAACACATTCTCCTATCCCTGTGCCCTGTACTAACTTATGCAGGTCCTTGATAGGATGGAATCAACTAGAAAAGATACGAGGTCGGTAAAATAGATGCTGAGTTGTGCAATATGATGCTGATCAAAACATTACCTGAAAAGTTTAGAAATTCCGTATTGTAAGCAATGAATCAATTCTTACGACTCTTTGAACGCACGATTGCATTGTGATCCGATTCAATTCTCACGATTATTTTTTACGGCTCCGCGTTGAAATCTTATGGATCTGTGCTGGCCACGATTCAATTGAACCAACCGTATTGCAAGCAATGAATCGAATCTCACGATTCATTTTTAATACTCGTTTAAATGAATGACTCGTTCAATCTTTCCCCACCTCTATATCGCTGACAATGTATCGCATTGTTAATCTAAGTGTATCGCCCACGTGACGTCACAACTCGCGCATGCGTAGGCTATTCTCGTCAAAAGAACATAAAGAACAGAAGAGTAGGTTTACGTAACCGGTGTTCACACTACCCGTAACTTTGCCGTCGCGTCGTGGCAACGTGGCAATTGCAAATTGTTTGTGGCAAGTTTATTTCGCTCTTAAAAATTACCCAGGAGATATGTTGATATGAGCCAAAAAACAAAATGCTTAAAACGGTTCTGCCTCTTTGTTTTAGGAAAATTTGCTCACGAAATTATTGCTCAGGGTGTTTTCAAGTTAGAGTAAAAAATATTTGCTTAACCCTGTATAGCAAACTAAAGACTAAAGTTTATAAACAACTAATTTTTCTAAATTAAAGTAGATATATTTATACACAGTTTGCTAAAAAATCATGAAAATGGGACTAAAAATAAAAAAAATATAACATATAAATTTGACGAAAAAAATCTCCGTTGCATTTTTTTGCAGCTGAGTGTAGTTTCAGAGATTCCAATGATGAAAAGCTCGAATTTGGGACATACTGTACAAAACTAGCATGTTTTATTTGTTAACATTTTTTTAGAAAGTTTGACGTTACCAGCGACAACAAAAAATTCGACTATTATATGAACTTTATAAATATTCTATCAAACGCAACCTATGCGACATTTTCACACCTGGAACCTTATCAAAATGATGGAACTTTATCTAATATAAATATGATTGAACTAGTGACGCAAGTTCATCCTGATCTTAGCGGTATTTTGGTCACTTCCCACACACATGTAAAAGCCGATTGGGAAATGGTGTTAACTGAAAATGGACTTTGCTTTTCCGTAAACTCAGAATTTTCTGACTTACTTTCTCCAAGGTAGATAAAACATATACATACTTTTTTTCATAGCAACTGTTATAATTGCCTTATATCTATCAAAAATAGTATATAAAATAGTACTTTAAACGCAAAGGTAGATTAAATGATACTTTAATAGCCAGGATAGGTTAAAAACTTTATTTCTTCTCGCATGTTTTTTAATTGCTTCAATTTTTGAAAATTTTTGTATTCCTTTTCATAAGTTATTCGGGATTTAAATGGAAGTAGTTTGGATATGGCGTTTGTCGCCTCAGCCTGAATATCTGTTAGTAATTTACTTATTTCGTTTTGGGCCATTTCTGGCTCCAATTCAATCAGCAATCGACACGAAAGGGAATTAAAAAATATTGACTCAGAACTGAAAATTAAAGAGACAGCTTTATTTATTTGTCAAATTACATAGAAACCAACGCCAACCCAGCAAAATATTTTTTCTCTGCTCGTAATAAATTCCTTGAAATAATAATTTCTGAATATTTTTAAAACGTAACTCGCTATGAAAAAAAATGTTTTATACACGACGATAAAATTGCTAATTCACTCGCGATTTCATCGCTCGTGAATAATCTTTTATACACGACGATAAAATTGCATTTATAGTCTTGTGTAAAAAATAACTTTTAAAAAGCTTATTTACATGTAATTATTTTTAAAATCTATATTATTAACTTCAATACAAAGAGAGGTAATTTTAGATATTTTACTCACTTATCTAAATTAATTTCCTAAGTTTTTGACTGCTTTTTTTGTTTAAAGTTATAAAAGGAAAAGCTCAAAACTGAGGACGACTAAAGGCAATCTAAAATGTCATTATCTGAACGGTCTTTGTTACGCTAGATATGATTCTGATCCGGAGATGCCTATTATGGTAAGTACAATAAACGTTTTTGTGTAGATTCAATTCAAATAGAAAAAAAGTTTTGCAAATACACTCTTCGTTGTTTCTTGGTAGCAGTTTCAAACTCAAAATTTAGTTTAGTTTGAGATATATTGAATTCTAATAGATGTACAACATAATGAAGTTGATGTCTGAAAATTTGTGTTCACCTGATCGGTGGATAGAGTACACACCAATAGAATTGCATCACTTTGATTGAACCATTTTTAATCCTCTCTTGGGAAACGTATATCGTCTAAGTCGTTAGACGAATTAATTCAGAAAGGAAGATGGCAATGTAGAATGCAGAATGAATGGGGGGGGGGATTTATCACTGCGATCTTAAATATCTATTGTGTCCCCCTTCCTTGAGTTATAATATATATAACTGTTAGTAGTTGTTTTACTAGGGGGGGAACCAGAGTATTTCCCATTCTCCTCTGACAACAGATGTTCTTCCTTTGAGGATATACCCTTCCACGGTTGGGGTTTGGCCCTCCGGGGTCTCACAGTCGAGGAGCTTATCTCCGACTGAGATACCCGTGACGTGGAGGTTGGAAGATCTGTCTCCATTTTCTCCCCCTGTTTAACTTGATCTCTCCTTAGACCTGATACTGGTGTTGTCCCGAATCTATTGTCTCCCCAATATCTATTGCCTCCTTGGATCTGAGATCAATTCCTATTGCGAGGATATGATCATTGCCTGGAAACTTATATGGTGAAATTTTGATAAAATAATTTAGTACAAACTAAAAACACGGTATGTCGCTAGTGGTAGGAAAAATAATTTTTAGAGGTTACTAGTTTATTTGGTTACCTGTGATATGCATATTCAGGGTGTTTCCTAATTAATCTAAAAATAAAAAATTGTTAGAAAACGAATTAAGGCGGGCTCTTAATAAGTATATTTATTTTTTTCTCGACAACCGTTTGATGAACAAGAAAAACTCAAAAGATTAATTTTGTTGAAAAAGGATGGTCAGTCAAGAAAAAAAATATATTTTCTTTAAAAAAACAGTGGTATACCATTTATGTTAAGCAAAAAAATCTATTTTTTTAAATTTTTAACACCCTGTAGATCAGAAAGGAAGTACTTTAGACCCAATGGTTATATAAAAATAGTTTTAAGAACACATGAGGAATCACACCATAATTTTTTTAGACTAATTCGAAAAAAAAAACACCCTGTATATTGTCAACTTGACAATGACTGCTAATAAATCAAAAAATACCTTTTCAGTGAAAAAAGCCTGATTTTCGCAGGAAAAATTTTGATTTTTATTGAATTTGGGCCTGCGTTTGCAAATATTCGTTTGTTTTTTAATTTTCTATCTATCTAAATTTTAAATATCATAGTCAGAAATAGTTTTATTATTTATTAACTGTAAAAATGGTGTTTTCTTGTTGTGTTGCATCTTGCAATGTAACTAACAAAACTGCAAAAATGTACGTGTTTCCAAAAGACGATAAGGTATGTATCTTAGAATAAAAGAAAACTATATGGTATGTATTCGTTGTTTGATTTTTTTTCGTTCGCTTTAAAATCTATAAATCTCGGTCTATTCATTAGACAGCCAGTCGACCGATCATTTACATGAAACTCTGTAAAATTAATAAAAAAATAAATTGTAAAATATATATATTCTTATATGTTTTATTAAAGTTACTCTGATATACTAATATATTAGTGTAACTTTAAAAATAAATCCTATGAATTCAAATATAAACATAAAAAACATTTACAGCAGAAAAGGCGAAGGCACTGGGTTAAACGTAGTCTCCACTAAAAACACGGCGGGGCGCTTTGACCCAAAATTTTACTATTAAGTTTCATATCTATCTTAATAGTAGATTATTTTCTTTAATCTGTGGATATGATCATGATCCTCCACTCTGGAGTTGATGACTTGCCAACTCGCTGTCCTTGCATTGGAATTCTGAGCCTGGCAAGCTCAAGGCTTAGCAGATAGATGGTATATTTCCCCTTGCTTCCCGGCAAAACGACCGTGGTGGCGCCCTATTTTTTTTTCTCCCTTAAGTGCACCCAGTCCCGATCCTTACCAATTCTTAAGCTTAAGTACAACTTATCTTAGATAGGAATTATCGAAAACAAGAAATAGCCATCTTATCTGATAGTCAAGCAAGGTTAAAAGCGATCAACTCAGTATCAATCAATTCGAAATTGGTCAAAGAATGCATAGAGAAGCTGAATAAATTAGGCAAAGAAAACTTCCAAAGTCCTTCTACTCTGGGTGCCTGCTCACCAAGGGGTAGAAGGCAATGAAAAAGCAAATGATCTAGCTAGAAAAGGAGCGAACACTCCACTAACTGGACCAGAACCGTTCTGCATTCCAAGTGAAAACCAACTTAAAGCGGAACTCAAGAGCCTGGAAGAAACCATCCGTAACTTAGAATGGGAATCCTCCAAATGGTAACCAACTAAAGGCGGAACTCAAGAACTTGGAAAACTCCATCAGCAACCTGGAATGGGAATCTTGCAACGGTCTAAGACATTCGAAGAAGTTTCTGAGAGCTTACGACCAAGAAAAATCAAAGATCTTCCTGGATTTAAGTAAGAACAATCTTCGGATTGTCACGGAGTTTTTAACAGGACACTGTCTCCTCAATGAACACCTCAGTAGATTGAAACTAAGAAGAAACGGAGAATACAGATTCTGTGGGGAAAATGGGGAAACACCAGAACACCTCATCACTGAGTGCGCCGAGACGACAACCATTCGTGCCATGAACTTTGGTACGACTGATATTGGAGATGGACAACTACCCTCTGTAAAAGCGTCCCAGATACTGGCTTTTGTCAAAGCCCTGGGACTGTATGATGAGTTTTAACTCAAGAAAGAGGGACACAATAGATCTGTAAGGTCGCAGTGATTAACCCCGTCCCACTCATTCTAAATTCTAAGCTTTAGTGCCATTTCTACCAACCAATCCACCGAATACGAACGATGAGAAGAATGCCCACCCGAAAGTGTATCCCTGCAAAACGCAGCTGACCCGCATGTTGTGGACCGTTGCGTCGAATCCGCTCGCTACACTACTTTATCCAGCATCGCCTCTGGGTGACAATGTGACTCATGGCATATCTTGAAAGGTCGAGCTTTGTTTTGATCTTCGTTTGCAGTTGCTTCTTTCATCCCACCATTTTCAAAAATTTTAAAATGCGAGGTTTTTGATGATTTTATTTCTCATCGTAAGAAAAATTCATAAGCTGGAAAATTTTAATCCAAAAATATTTAAACCAATTACCATTTTAGCAGATATATTTGTTGGTACTTTTATATCGTACATATCTTTTGACTAAGTCAAAAGCATTTAACTAACTAAACGTGGACTTATGTTTTATGGGATAGACCACGATACGCCTCGATGAGTGCTTAATAGCACTCTAATGTAAATCTAATGGCTATTTTGTACCGTATTGTCGAAAAAAAAAACGGCTTCAGCGATGGTTATGAAATGAAGATCGCTGTCATTTTATATGTAAAATTGTATGGAGAATGTCATCGATCGTCATTTCCAAGCCAACTGGACGCTGTTTTTTTCGATGTTAGGGTATTTTTGTATGGTTGAAAATGGTTTCCTGCTATACAGGGTGGTCCGAACTGTATTCCGGAAGCTGCAGCCTTCCGAACTTCAGCAGCATATTCTGCACATAAAAATAAGCTTAAAAAAAGTTTCATATAAATGTTGTCGAAAAGCTTAGTTTCAGAGATACAGGGTGTAGAAATTTCATTTTTCTATTATCGATTTTTTCCAAATATTTTTTGAAAGTAACGTCATATTTGATGAAAATTGGGTGTCTAGGAGTTTTTTTGACATGAGAAATTTGGAATTTGATGTCAATCATGACTCCTACTATAGAGGGCGCCACCTACATATTTTTAACTGATTTGAAGACTAATAACTTTTCGTCCGTACCTGTATAAAAAGTACTGAGTAAAAAATATACATTTACGACGTTTTCTACGTAGCAATTTTGCAAGACTTTTCTCTTGGTAAAATTGCTACATTTCTTGAGATATTTTTGTAATTGAAGTATCAATACTTGTCCTCACTGATATAAATTAAACATGTTGACTTCAGTTATTAGACTGAAATGATAAATTGAAAAAAAAATGTTTTTGTGCTAAAAGTTTGTAGAAACATTTTATCAACATTTTTCGAAGAAAAATTGATGATTAAATAAAAAAAAAAAACAAAAAAGTTCCCAAATTTATCTCGGTCAAATCATTTATCTACCCAACACTTTTATTTTTTGTGTATTGATATGTATTGCCTATTTCCATTCTAAATATCTTGAAATTCGTACTCACAACGATTTTTTACCGAGAGACATTTTTACGTAGAAAATCACGGAAATGTATATTTTTACTCAGTAATTTTATGGTACGGACGAAAGTTATTACTCTTCAAAACAGTTAGAACACATGTAAGTGGCGCCCGCTACAAATAGAGTCATACTGATATCAAAATCAAATTTCTCATGTTAAAAAACTCCTAGTTACCAATTTTCATCAAATATTTACATTACTTAAAAATTATTTGGAAAAATCGAAAAATGAAACTTCTACACCCTGTGTCTCGAAACTAAACATTTTAGGACTTATATTTATACAGACTTTTTACTTATTTTATCTTAAGAATATGCCAGTTTCGGAATACCAATTCGGACCACCCTGTATATGACCAGATTCGAATACTTTTATACCGGTATCTTTCTTTGAAATACAATTGTGCTTAGACCCATTGGAGCTTTAACTCTGTATTGTGAATATATTGATTAAATCTTCAGTTAAAGTTTTGTATTTTCCATTACTGAAAATTTCAAAGAGTGTGTTAAAGTCAAAATTACATACTAGAGCCGGCCGGCGCGGCGTCTAGATTCTTCACTATTTGCGAGAGGGTTAGCATTAACTCCATCGTTCATGTTGGTCTAATCCGTGTTGCTCTGGTTATATTGAGACAAGAAAATTTTAACCAAATTGAGCTTTGATTTTGCATTGCCATTTTGGGCTACGAAACAATAGATTCATAAGCTATCATGGATTTCACAATTGCATTATACATCCACATTGTTACTCTAAGCTTAGTCTTATTTCAGAAAAAAAAAAAAACTTCTTAGTCTTATTTCCTGATAAAAATTATACAGCCATGTTTTTGGAAGAAAATGGGCCGTCTTCCACAGAGGTTGACATATAGAGAATGGTGTTGGCATCTTTTTTTTTCTATTTAACTCTTTCTATTTGCAACTATTTAATAACATAATGTCTGTCTAATGTGTTCTTTCATAACTTGTTGTTATTCTATTAATTTTAGTACTATATTCATTCTTATCTTGATATTGCCCATGCCACATCAGAGCCACCCTTCCTAGTTGGTAAGAGCGAAGAATTTGAAATCAACTTCAAGCTAACAGAAACGTACAGTTCACCTAATATAAGATATCTAACACCGCAACAAAGAAATTGCAGATTTGATAACGAGCCACTGACAAACAATATTCCAGTTTATAAATAAAGCATTTGCTACGTGGTACAGATATAGAATAGCAGTGAAAACATGCGGATGTAAACCTTTCTTCTACTCTTTTTTTAGGTAAGACTTCTTTACTTATGTAGATATACAAAATATCGTTCGCAGAGCTTGCATTAAGACCTTCTGGAGAACTACAGTATATAAAGGGTAGGTTTTTTGTACATATTTAGTTTTATAATAAATCTTTATTAAAAGTGCTGGTAATATGTCACCAAAATACCGGAAGGTTGAGTTAGCCATTAATTTTAGCATCTTTTTCAAATCACTTGTGCTTGCTTGCAGATTTAAATCATTTGAAAAAAAAAAAAAAAAAAAAAAAAGTAAATTAAATAGTTTTTAGTCACTTTATTTAGTTTTTTTAGTTGGTAGGATACTAATTTTCCTTTAAGCATTTCTTATTAATTATTCTTATTAACAGTTTTGGTTCGTTATATTATAAGCATAAATTTTTTATTTTAGGTGGCCAAGTGTGTAATATCAAAGGATTAGTTTGCTTGTCTCAAATACACCATTTGTTTAATCAATCGCTTCAGACTCTTGATTGTGCTTGCCCACAGCCTTGTGACTTAATTGTGTATTTAAAGGACACTCCGCAATTAACAAAATGGTAAGATATAATATATTATAAAATTTAATTACTTATTATACCATACCATACCATACTGCTATTACTCGCTGACGAGTATTTGACACGCATCAGAAGGTGGTTGCGTAAGGCGCTTTCTTTCATGAGCCTTTCTGTGACTGAAAAGCCCGATACGCGATTTTATCTCTCTTCCGCACTCTTGACATTCAAAAATCTCATTACTTTGTTGCCTCTTACTTTTGGTTGTCATGTTAACTGAGTTTACAACCTTCTCCATTGCGTTCTATTGTGCTGCTTCTTCCCACCTATTCTGCATGTCTAATCCACTAGCATCGCCTTACGTCGCTTAACTTCGGTGTTCTAATGGGAACCGGTGTTTCGACGTAGCTGGGCCGTTGCCCATGCCGCGTTTTTCGTAATAATAATGTTAATTTTTAGGCATACTTTAATTTTCCAAATATATCAAATTCCTCATAATTATGTATATTCGGTAATTCTTGTATACTTGCGTTACTTATTTCGTGAAAGAAATGCTAAATGAGTGAAGAAATGTAGCCGTAGGACGTAGGATTATAATATAAAAATACAATTTTCAAGTACTGAGAATTATGGGTCACCTTGGCAGCCTCAGAAAAACCTTGCGCATGGTTTTGATCCCTCTGCGCGCATATAACATAAAAAATTAAATCTTGACAACGAAAATCCCATCAGCAAATTTCTGATTTGTATCTGTTCTGTGGTTTCACCTCAAAATCTTGTCATCATAGTATGGCCGCCGATCGAATTTTGGCCTCACTAACCGATCACGGGAGAATATGCGTGTTACCCGTCCCCTCTCTTTCATTGTCTAAGGTGTTGTTTGACTAATGGGACGTAGACGCAGAGGTAGACGCCAGTAAATTCTTGTTAAGGCAGTTTCAATTCAATTGAAATTGAACAATTATCTTGTTTTTCATGGTTTCTGTGTTCCGATATATATGGTGTTCCGTGTATGTAACCTGTGTATATGCTCTGTATATTACTGTGTATGCCGTGTATATAACCCATATAAAAATGGCAAAACGTCTTACTGAAGAAATGGTTATTGCCAGAACCAAAATATCAGATTTATCTAAAATTAAAAGGCTCAATTGTTGGTATGCTATATACTGTTTTTTGTAGTAGGATTTTCAACTTTTATGTAAAATATATGTTTTCCAGGGGAAGTGAATTAGTTGATGTATCATTACTAAGGAAAATACCAAATGTTGAGGTTTTATCATTAAGGTGAGTTATAAATGCAGAATATGGTGATGGTCCACTTTAGGTACGTCGTCAATCTTGAAGTGACGTGAATTGATGTGATTTTGATATTAATATGTTCTACAATTAATGTTTTAACGTTTTTTTTAAGAAAAAGCAACTTTTTTTCTATTTTCGATATAAAATAATGGAAAATGATTGCAAATGGGTTTCAACACCTTTCGTTTTATTGTCACTAAGAAAGTTGGGATCCAAAAATTACATCACGTCATCCCACAAAACGGTCAAACTGGTCTTAGATGTTGATTTTAAAACGTTTTTTTTCTTGAGGGCTTTAAAAAATTCTTGGCAGCTGACTTCAACCTAACCTAACCAGTGAATCGGTGAGAGACTCCTAAAAATTATGTTTTTTTTTTTCAACAATTTGGCAACGCCCGGTACAAATAAATATGGGCATGGAAACTACAAATATTCTAGCATCAAAATTGCTTTTATATTACTACTTTTTGGTAACTATTGGTAACTCAAAAGATCTAGATCATTCAATATATCGATATTTGATAAAAAAAAGTGAAAGTTTGATATGTGCAGAACAAAAGCACGAAATATTTTAACGAATAATATACGTGTAGTATAAAAGTAAATATGTAACATAATTTGGTTTTGGAATAGAATGTATAAGCACTTGTAAATATTTTGTTTTCGTATGACCTCTGCCTTGCTGAGCAGAAAACGACCTTTAGTTGATAAAAATGTATCGAAATACATACAAAAAAAATATATATATATATATATATATATATATATATATATATATATATATATATACTTTGTATGTAATGTAATATATGTAATGTATGTAAATAGCCAAAAATGCCTCCGTATGTGTATATGCTGCTCAAACACTGGCCTCCGAAACGGAGGCGAATTCACAAAATCGGAGGCCAATTAGTACCCACGTGTATAATAGTGCCAAACGGTTTCTAGGGATCTACTAAGCGTTTTGACAAATTTTTGTGTGGAGGTCATTTTTCACATACACAAATACAGTTATACAGCGAACTTCACTAGAGTTTATGTAGGTGGCGCCACTCGCTAATACACTTATACACCATGCTACGTCTTAATCACGACCTAGCCTCCGTCTGTAGGGAGCCATATTTAACTCCAAAATCCGACAACACTGTATCTCCTGGCACCTCTTTGGTCTAATATAGGCTTTCGTGTATATTCCAAAGTATTTAAGACCGCGAGAATTTTAAAATACCGCATGAGTTATGAAAAATTTTACAAATCTTTGTTAAATGTGTTTATTTTAATACCGATTAGGAAAATGTTTCTTTATTTTCATAAATATATTTTATCAATTGATGTTTTTTCTTTAGAGATTATTTACTTTTTACTTCTTAATGATAGTTATGGCAAAAATCTGCTATAACTACAAAAGATAATAGACTTTTTTGTCCAAAGTTGAAATGTGTATACAGGGTGAGTTTTCTACGATGTTCTTTATGCGTATCTTGGAAACTGCTGGAGCTAGAAAGTCGGTTAAATAGGGAAAGAACTGCAGTTTTGTGAGGACAAACATATGCGCTTTTCGGATTTTGAAAAAGTTTATGGCTTATGGTTTATGGATATTTAAAAAAACTTGGGCTATTTTAAAAATGTTCCCTAATTTTGTTTTAGTATATTTTAGATAAAAGTTGTAGATAATCATATCCTTAATGAGATTGTGTTCTCTGTTTTTTTCTAAAGCCTGGCATTTTTGACATATGACACAAACATATGTTTTTTTTATAAATGTAAACCAAATTTTTTTTGCTATTTTAAAATATGTATGTATGTATTTACTTTACTGTTACGTAAAAGTTGGTACTAGCACAGAATATCTAGCTACGCAACAGAAAAATACTCGAAATGAAAGAGCTAAAATTGCACAAATAGAATACTAGATGGCGCGACAATATCATAATCAGAATATAATTAGAAATTTTGAACTTTCGGTTTTGGATCGACGGCTCGTCGACGGCCTTATAGCTCGGCTAAATATGCACAGTTGCCAGATTCAAAAAGACTTGAATTGGCATCCCATTCTTTTTATTGTGTATAATGCAGTATGTGTGTCTTTCTATTCTTCTTTTCTTGTCAGATACACTTATATTAATTATTCCTTTGGCTATTAAAATAGTTTTAAGTATATTATTACAAAACATATACATTTTTAATGTACACTATACCTTATAATGTTAACTAAGAAAATACCTTTAATTACTTTTAAAATTAATAATATACAGGGCGATTGATAGTGATATTTATTAATGCTGGAACGTTAGTAATGAAATATAAGTTTAATAATAATGGAAATAATTTATTAAAATGCAGTACAAAAAATGTTAACTGACTAAAAAATACTATAATAACAAATTTCTTCCGTTTGCCATGTTATTTATATAGACCTAGGTAGATTTTAAAAGTGACACAGGTACAATTAATAATATATTAGTTCGGCATAAAAGTTGCTGTCACGACATCGAACAATAAATTAAAATTCGTAAAATAAATTAAAATTATTAATTAAACAAATCTTTATAAAGAAACGCAAGTATACCAAATTTGGGCCCAATCGAACTCCAGGAAATGATATCATAATAATGTACTATATTATGGTACCACTCGATATACTTTAAGGTACCATAATATTGCAATGTAACCGAAGATCCGTAGTATACCAAATTTAAGAACAATCGAACGGCCATGAAATGGTATCGTAATATGGTACTATATTAAGGTACCACTTTATATACATCATAGTTCAATCATATTACAATGTAACCGAAGATACGTAGTATACCAAGTTTGGGCCCAATCGAACGCCAGGAAATGGTATCGTAATATGGTACTATATTAAGGTACCACTTTATATGCATCATAGTACCATCATATTACAATGTCACCGAAAATACGTAGTATCCCAAGTTTAGGCCCAATCGAACGCCATGTACGTAATATAGTACTATATTATGGTACCAGTTGATATGCTTCATGGTACCATAATAATGCAATGTCATCAAAAATACGCAAGGATATATCAAATATGAGCTCAAACGAACGCCAGGAAATGGTATTGAAATATGGTACTATATTAAGGTACCACTTTATATGCATCATAGTACCATCATATTACAATGTAACCGAAGATACGTAGTATAACAAGTTTAAGTCCAATCGAACGCCAGGAAATGGTATCGTAATATGGTACTATATTATGGTACCTCTTATTATGCTCCATGGTACCATAATATTACAATATCACCGAAGATACGTAGTATCCCAAATTTAAGCCCAATCGACCGCCATGTACATAATATGGTACTATATTATGGTACCAGATGATATGCATCATAGTACCATCATATTACAATGTCACCGAAAATACGTAGTATACCAAGTTTAAGCCCTATTGCCGCCATGTACCTAATATTGCTATGTCATCAAATATGGTACTATAGAAGGTACAACTTTATATGCTCCATGGTACCATGATATTACAATGTCACTGAAGATATAGTATACCAAGTTTAAGCCCAATCGAACGCCATGTATCGTAATATAGTACTATATTATGGTATCACTTGATATGCTTCTGAAAAAAACGGCGTTCAAGTTGGCTGGAAAAGGACGATCGATGACATTTCCCATATAAATTTACATATAAAATGACCGTGATATTAATTTCATAGCTATCGCTAACGCCGTTTTTTCCCGATTATACAATATGAACTTGGTATGAACACAATCGAACGTCTGGAAGTGGTATCATAATAGTAGAACAATACTTATTATATTGTCGCCGAATTACAATGAAAATTCAGGATTCAATTATACAATCTAACGTCAGGAAGTGATTGTAATTTAGCTCATAAGATTTAATTCCAACTAACATGGCAAACTGAAAAAAAAACAGCTCTGATCTATTTTAATATGTTTAAATGATGTAGCAAATTTGAAGGTAGGCTTTATCAGGAAGTATAACGATCTGAATTACACATTGGCAACACTGCACAAAATTCTTTTAAATTTTGTTTGTAGAAAACTGTTTTCTTTTAAATTTATTGCCCTCTATTATGTAGTAGCGAAACTAGCACATCAAAATATCTGATTTGGAGACAGACTTTTAAAGCCTGTCTCCTTTTGCTACCTACAATTTTATACATGTAACGAGGCTTCTGTTGCGTAGCTAGATATTCTGTGGTACTAGTTACACTAGAGTTGTTAAAGAATTCAAGGAAGAATATTCCTATAATGCTGCTGTATCAAGAGTTCCTAAAAAATGGAAAAAGTTTTTGTTTCTAATTAATTAAATTATTAGTCATTATAGTTTGATAGATTATACTCATAATCACTATTTATTACAAAACCTAGTCTTGTATTATGGAGTTGTTGGTCGTTATAACAAACACCGCTCAGCGTTAAAATTATGAAAACTTCGAGAGTTGTAGGAAATTTAACGTAGATTTAAAATATATAAGCAGTTAAAGGCTTATATTTTTTTCTTTTATGAATAAATCAATTTTTTTGGACCCTTGCATAATTTAACCGCTTCAATGAAGCGACTTTCAAGGCACTAACAAAAATAGTAAACGCAGCGTTAAAATTATAAAAATTTCGTGAATTGTTGGAAATTTAACGTAGATTTAAAATATGTAAGCAGTTAAAAACTTAATTTTTTTTTCTTTTTATGAATAAATCAATTTTTTTGGACCCTTGCATAATTTAACTGCTTCAATGAAGCGACTTTCAAGGCACTCTGAAAAATAGTAAACATAGCGATAAAATTATGAAAACTTTGTGAATTGTAGGAAATTTAACGTAGATTTAAAATATATAAGCAGTTAAAGGCTTACATTTTTTCTTTTATGAATAAATCAATTTTTTTGGACCCTTGCATAATTTAACCGCTTCAATGAAGCGACATTCAAGGCGCTAAGAAAAATAGGTAACATAGCGGTAAAATTATAAAAAATTCGTGAATTGTAGGAAATTTAACGTAGATTTAAAATATATAAGCAGTTAAAGGCGTACATTTTTTTCTTTTATGAATAAATAATTTTTTTCGGACCCTTGCATAATTTAACCGCTTCAATGAAGCGACTGTCAAGGCGCTAAGAAAAATAGTAAACGTAGCGTTAAAATTATGAAAACTTCGTGAATTGTAGGAAATTTAACGTAGATTTAAAATATATAAGCAGTTAAAGGCTTACATTTTTTTCTTTTATGAATAAATAATTTTTTTTGGACCCTTGCATAATTTAACCGCTTCAATGAAGCGACTGTCAAGGCGCTAAGAAAAATAGTAAACGTAGCGTTAAAATTATGAAAACTTCGTGAATTGTAGGAAATTTAACGTAGATTTAAAATATATAAGCAGTTAAAGGCTTACATTTTTTTCTTTTATGAATAAATCAATTTTTTTGGACCCTTGCATAATTTAACCGCTTCAATGAAGCGACTTTCAAGGCGCTAAGAAAAATAGTTAACATAGCGATAAAATTATAAAAAATTCGTGAATTGTAGGAAATTTAACGTAGATTTAAAATATATCAGCAGTTAAAGGCTTATTTTTTTCTTTTATGAATAAATCAATTTTTTTGGACCCTTGCATAATTTAACCGCTTCAACGAAGCGACTTTCAAGGCACTCAGAAATATAGTAAACGTTGCGTTAAAATTATGAAAACTTCGTGAATTGTAGGAAATTTAACGTAGATTTAAAATATATAAGCAGTTAAAGGCTTACATTTTTTTTTATGAATAAATCAATTTTTTTGGACCCTTGCATAATTTAACCGCTTCAATGAAGCGACTTTCAAGGCGCTGAGGAAAATAGTAAACATAGCGATAAAATTATGAAAACTTCGTGAACTGTAGGAAATTTAACGTAGATTTAAAATATATAAGCAGTTAAAGGCTTACATTTTTTTCTTTTATGAATAAATCAATTTTTTGGACCCTTGCATAATTTAACCGCTTCAATGAAGCGACTTTCAAGGCACTCAGAAAAATAGTAAACGTAGCGTTAAAATTATGAAAACTTCGTGAATTATAGGAAATTTAACGTAGATTTAAAATATATAAGCAGTTAAAGGCTTACATTTTTTCCTTTAATGAATAAATCAATTTTTTTGGACCCTTGCATAATTTAACCGCTTCAATGAAGCGACTTTCAAGGCACTCAGAAAAATAGTAAACGTAGCGATAAAATTATGAAAACTTCGGAAATTGTAGGAAATTTAATGTAGATTTAAAATTATAAGCAGTTAAAGGCTTACATTTTTTTCTTTTATGAATAAATCAATTTTTTTGGACCCTTGTATAATTTAATCGCTTCAATGAAGCGACTTTCAAGGCGCTAAGAAAAATAGTAAACTTAGCGATAAAATTATGAAAACTTCGTGAATTGTAGGAAATTTAACGTAGATTTAAAATATATAAGCAGTTAAAGGCTTATATTTTTTTCTTTTATGAATAAATCAATTTTTTTGCACCCTTGCATAGTTTAACCGCTTCAATGAAGCGACTTTCAAGGCACTCAGACAAATAGTAAACGTAGCGATAAAATTGTGAAAAGTTCGGGAATTGTAGGAAATTTAACGTAGATTTAAAATATATAAGCAGTTAAAGGCTTATTTTTTTTCTTTTATGAATAAATAATTTTTTTTGCACCCTTGCATAATTTAACCGCTTCAATGAAGCGACTTTTAAGGCACTCAGAAAAATAGTAAACGTAGCGTTAAAATTATGAAAGCTTCGTGAATTGTAGGAAATTTAACGTAGATTTAAAATATATAAGCAGTTAAAGGCTTATTTTTTTCTTTTATGAATAAATCAATTTTTTTGGAGCCTTGCATAATTTAACCGCTTCAATGAAGCGACTTTCAAGGCACTCAGAAAAATAGTAAACGTAGCGTTAAAATTATGAAAACTTTGTGAGTTGTAGGAAATTTAACGTAGATTTAAAATATATAAGCAGTTAAAGGCTTACATTTTTTTCTTTTATGAATAAATCAATTTTTGATACCCCTTGCATAGTTTAACCGCTTCAATGAAACGACTTTCAAGGCACTCAGAAAATAGTAAACGTAGCGTTAAAATTATGAAAGCTTCGTGAATTGTAGGAATTTTAACGTAGATTTAAAATATATAAGCAGTTAAGGGTTTACATTTTTTTCTTTTATGAATAAATCAATTTTTTTTTGACCCTTTTGCATAATTTAACTTCACGAATGAAGCGAAGCATTTTGTCACGTGATTAATATTTTCCAATAGAAAGTCATGCATTTGAGGTGGACATCGAAAGATGGTGTTTGGCGGTATTGACGGGATAAGCCCGATCAGCCACACGTTGTTGTATGATTTTTGTCGCGGTCCATTATTTTGAATAGTACAATGATATTTATAGTATATGACAGTTATTAGTGACAAAAAGGAGAATTGTATCGATTACAGGTAATGTGTTGTTTAAGTAGTTGTTTAGAATAATCAAACGTTAATATTATTTCAGTAGCATTATGCCATTATGGCGACCAAAGGTTTTCTTGAAGAG
The DNA here is from genome assembly GCF_002938485.1 of Sitophilus oryzae. NCBI lineage: Eukaryota > Metazoa > Arthropoda > Insecta > Coleoptera > Curculionidae > Sitophilus > Sitophilus oryzae. The sequence continues at coordinate 346,636 of NW_022145817.1, forward strand.
TGATGGAAACGACGCCGGCCGAAATGAAGCATTGTGATTTTGAATTTAACGCTGAACGAATTCAACAATTCAAATTTGCAAAGTATGTAATATTTCGCTAGATGATGAGAATTCAGATGTATAGGAAAACGAAGTCAAGCTAGCAAAATTGTTAAAAAGGTGGAAGTTACTACAGCTCGTACCAATATAAAAGGTAAAAAATATATTGATGAACTTTAGAATGTACAGGGTAAGTCAACGATAGAGTAAGGTCATTATCTCCTTTGTTCAGAGATTTACAAAAAATGTTAAATATAAAAGTTATAGGGAGGGTTAAAATACACATTTTAAAATTATTGTGGAATATACAGAGTGCTTCAAAAAAGTGTTGCGGATATAACATATTTTTTTAAATGCAACACCCTATTTTTTATTTTATTTTTTAAATTCTAAGTAAAATTAATTAGGTGGACTAAAAAAAATTAGGTGGATATTAATGAAAACAGTGATTTTTCAGCATAAGTTAAAAATTGGGACCCAGATAAATGAGGACACCAGACACTTCTTTGGAAAGCTAATTGAAATTGCTAAACGATGGTCATACGAATATCCTCCGTCATTAGTTCACAGAACTGAATCCTTCTATCTGGATCGTCGCCAAGTTCCTGCAGAATCTTCATTTTGTAGTGATGGAATTTGTACATTTTCAATACTCTTCTGACAGATGGTATACTTGTGATTGATGCCAACTGGCGTGTTGATGCTTCTGGATTGACCGATACCTGACCAATAACTTCCATCATCTGCATTTCTTCATTCAGTACCCTGGGCACTGTCCATTTTTTATTTTTCACCGATCCAGTTTCTTGAAACTATCTCTAACATAAACGTGACTTACGTTTTTGTCCGGATTTCTGTCATTGAAAGCTTATTATGTTCCCAAATTGCACATACCTTCAGCACCATACAGAAGAACTACATATTTGAATGCTTTCTTCCACATTATAAACCATTTGTCTTTCAAATAATAATACCACGAAATTTGCAAACGATTGAAAATCGATAGAAGACAAAAAAGTGCAAAAAACGCAAAGATATGCCGTTTTAAGATTCCTGTTTGTTGAAAGTAAAAAAATAGATGATAAGGAAGAATTTGCGTTATCGCAAAATTAGGCTGAACGATTAGTAAAACATCTTTGTGTTGCCTTTTTTATTATCTACATTTTTTTATTTTTAGCTTCCAATGGCAATGGTTTCAAAATGGCATTGATAGGATGGCACAATCTAGGGGTAAATAAATAAATAAATAAATAAATAAATAAATGCCTTTATTGCCAAAAAAATTTGCAATTTGTAGACAAAGGTACAAAACAAACAAAGTAAAAAAAACAAGGGACACAAACAAAAGATAATACAAAACATTATACAAATAATATTGTCAATCTTATTGTTAAAATAAACATTTATAAATGTTTACAATGTCAAAGAACAAAAAAAAATAAAAATAATATTCAAAAATATTTAGCTAGTTTATAGTAAAATATCAATGACCTCTAAATAAATTCATTTCGATTTCATTAGTAAATATAGTAATAGCCTTGTTTATATATTAATAGTTAGTCAATGTGCCTGTATAAGTCGATGCTGCCAACTGGTGGCAGAAATTAAAACGTAAAAAGGGGGCGGAGACTATTGAATTTGGCAAAGAAGTAGGTACTAGGAATTCTTCGAATTTAATTCTCGGTAAAGGATAAAATATCTTATCTGCTTTGAACCGAATTTTTACCTCAAAGCGTTATTTACATTTTTTATTTTTGGATATGGATTTATATTTATTTTGATTTTCATGGCCCCTTGTTAAATACTAAATTATTATATTAGGTATATATATATATATATTTTAATTCTAGATGGATAATTAAAAAAATATATGAAACTATACCTACCTACCTCTGTAACTTTGTAAAAAGTATGACGGATTTAACATAATGTTTTTTTTTAAATGTAACATCCTATTTTATTTTAGATCCTGCGTAAAATTATTACTTTTTTATGTATAATCCTTGTATAATGGTGTAACCTAAAACTAGTTTTCTAATATTTCAATTTGTTGATGAAGAAAAAATATTAGATACTATGTAGATATTTAAGGCAGATGCTACAGGGTGTTCAACATATATTAATGGTTAATTCTACGTATTTAAAATTAAAAAAATATCTGCAGACTCTTTCAATGACACAGCCTATACTGAGTGTTTTTTTTTAAAGTGGTTCACCTCTATAACTTTTTTATTTTTTCAGATTCCGAGAAAAAAACTAAATTGGGAATGTTAGTAGGTATATGACATAAATCGAGATTGATTCGTATTCAGTTAGTTTCGGTCACTTCCTGTTTCACCGGAAATGTATACATTTGATTTTTAAATGGTACCCTCGGTATTTTTTATACCGTAAGATCGAATAAAAACGGCGTCAGCGATGGCTATGAAATGAACATCGATGACATTTCTCATATAAATTTACATATAAAATGACAGCGCTTTTCATTTCATAGCCATTGCTGACGCCGTTTTTATTCGATCATACGGTACTTTATTTGATAGAAAATGACATTCTGAATAGAATGACAACTTTTGACATCAACAATCATATGTCAACTTTTGACATTTTCAATTAAATCAAAAATAGCATTTTAAAATTCAATCTAGTGTCATGGCTGTGTTAAAACCATTATTTTTTAATCAAGGATTAATCAAGGAGCTTTGGAAAAATTGATTTGGTCGTCTAATATTTTTTGTGTCTTTTCCTGGTCAGTTGAAATATGCCCATTTCGTATTTTAATCATAACTCAATTTTTTTTAATGAAACGAGAGTGGCTCATTAGCATATTTGGAAAAGCATTTTTTGATACCTAATAAATTTTGGTACCTAATTTTGGTAAATAATTTGGTACCACACACTCCGTATGTCGAGTCAAACTGTCGTTATCTTTACGACCGGTTACATGTTGTTTATTATCATGGCACTCTACTAGATTGAACTTTAAAATACTATTTTTTAAGTAAAAGAGTCAAAAGTTGACATTGAATTATTCTATTGAGAATGCCATATTCTGCAAAATAAAGTAAAAAAATACCGACGGTACCATTTAAAAACCAAAAGTTGTAGTCATTTCCGGTGAAACAAGAAATGACCGAAACTAATTGAATACATCAATCAAGCTACTTTTGAAAAACACCCGATATATTATAATTCTTTCTGATAGATTTTACAAAATCCTTCAACTTCTATTAAGAATGTCATATAACTAAATAAATCACTTTACTTAATGTTTAATAATAAATAATTTTTGTTTTGTCATATGGCAACTTGTTATAATGTAAATGAATTAAAAGAAGGATAAAATTCAGAACAGATTGCAAGCTGTTGAGTATAGGTGTACTTAATATACTTTCTTAACAAATGTTGAAAGGTTTTGTAAAATCACTAGAAAAAATAATAATATATATATCGGATCAGCCAAAAAAAATGTTTGAACACAGTGTAGCATCTAACTGCAAGTATTTTTACATATAAATATATTTTTTTTTCATCTCTGTAAAACACTCCTACCAAATTTGTGTAGTCCAACTTCGGAAACAACTGACAGTTAAGTAACATAGGAATAAAATTTTACTTTTTTTTTAAATTGTAAATACTTACTAACGTTATTTATAAAAAAAAGTTATAGAATTTTAGGCAGAATCGAAAATAAAATAAAAATGGAGTTTTGCATTAAAAAACATGTATCCGCCACATTTTTTGAAGCAACCAGTATACTCAAAAATAACATTTGAACTGTGTCTCTAAAGATTCTCTATACCCTTTTTTTTATTTTTTTGGAATTCCCAAAACAAACGAGATAATTAACTTTATTTCTTTCGTGATATCTCATTTTATAATATTTCGGAAGAATTAATCAGGTATCTTATTTTTATAATTATTAGAAATAAATCGGAATTAAAGGATAAGGGATATGTAAATATATACCATACGATAAAAAAAAACGGCCTCAGAGGTGGTTTGGAAATGAATATCGATGTCATTTGTACGTAAACAAATAGACGCCGTTTTTTTTCGCTCATACCGTATAAGAAAAAAAATTTAATAAAGCAAACGCATTTATTAATACATGTATATAGATTTACATGGTATGAAGAAATTCGCATTATGATCTCTGAAGGTCCCACCAATGCTTGGTTAAAGTGGCGAGTACGACCACTTAGCAGTCACACCTATAATAATTTAATAAAATATGAATATAATAAACAAACTTATTTCTTTTAGATTTTTTAAAAGCGAGTTATATGTGTTAAGTGGTTTTTGATTATTTTAGGCTAAATTTTTTAGACATATTATTTTAGACCAAATTGTCTGCCCACTCAAACGTCTTTAAAATTATAATGTAGGAAATTCTTAATATGTTTTAATTGGGAATACTTTTAGAAAGTTTCATTTTCACCAAAAAAAACTACGTATGTATAATAAATTGCAGTATAATCAACTATAATGCATGATATATACTAGGGGCGTCAAAACTAGATGTTGGGTTTTTCTCGATTATTTCGAACAGAACTCCAATTTTTTCTCAAAATTTTTTCCAACTTTGTTTTGAAAAATAATTTTTAAATCCATAATCGATATATATACAGTAATGTCCTCTTTTAGAATACATAATTATTTTCAGCTGCATCGATAAAATAAATCATATTTACTGATGCCAAGTAAAAAAATAATTAGAAAATTATTTTAAACATCTAATTCTTAATTTTTGTCGCTGATAAATAGATACATCACTTTTGTCGACAAACCTGCTAATAAAAATTGCGTAAAAAATCATGTTTATTCGCAAAGAGACAATTGAAAACAATTCAATAACTATTAATTTGGGATATAGATCTTAATAAACAAAAGTTGCATAAAAGCTTTGTTGATTTATGATATAAAATACAGTGTTTCATTTGAAATAGCAAAGAAAAATATAATATCTAGTTTTGACTCATCCTGTATATAATAATCAATTTAGTCTATTTTAATATTATTATATGAATTATATAATTATTAATTATTAACTTAAATTAGTTCCAGTAAAAAACGTCGATATTACCTATTTTTAACTTAACTTAGAAAGAGAGGGCTTTAAATATATATTTTATTATATAAACAATAAAATTCAATCCAAAAAGGGTCAAAATATATTCTTTGGTCAAAATGAACTCTATACGACTACGACATTATGGTATTTTTTGGAATGACAATTTAATAACAAATCCACCAAGCAAAAATACAAAATATAGCCTTTCTTTTCACAAACTCATAACCTTTGCTCATAACTAATAACTTTAAAAGTAAATATATATTTGAATCATCCTGTATATCTATAAAAATACCTCCCTGTCAAATTTACGCTACTTTTGCAAGCATATTTTACAAAAAATATGATTTGAGTGAAAATATAAAATAGGAAATCTGATATGAAGCTTTATCTAAACACAGGGTTGACTGTAGATAAAAAATATTTTACGTTATCAAGTTATTAAGAAAAATTCTCGGAAAAATTATAAAATACACAATATATCTGACAATTCCAAAAAAGCAAAGTGAGAAATGAAACAATTTATAGCATAAAATCAGTATTTTTTTAAACTTTTAAGCAAACTGGGCATTATCGTTTAATCTATCTATCAATCTATCAAATGTTTATTATTAAACTTATCTCAGACTCTATAACATTTTTCCCAAGAGTGATTTAAAACAAATTTATATGAATTTAGAAATAAATATGAACAGTATTTACTTACCTGTAAAACAGATGCTTTTTGCTTAATTAAATATGTTGGAAAATATTATCCAGTAGGTACAAATACACAACACTTAAACACAACAAAATAAACTAATAAAATAATAGTTTCTAATCCAAATTTCACAAATACTGTTTATGTTTCTTCGCGAGGGACGAAAAAACTGAATTTTTTAATTACTCAGATATGCATTAAGGTATATTTCAATTCAAAAGCTTATAAATATTTATTTTTATAAGACATAACCTAAACGAAACGAAATTACAAGTCGAGAAAGATCAACAAAACTGCCGAATTTAGAAGCGAATATAACTTTTTTTCCTTTTTTCTTGTCACAGTTGAAACAAACAAGGATAAAGCTATTTTCGTAAAACATGGGTGAAACGTGCTAATAAGTGGCCCAATAGATGTGACCTCGCGCCCTTCCATTTTTGAACGATGGGCGGGTTTAACGGATTCCCCTCAAAGAAAATCGTAGGGGAATACAAAAATTCAGAACGGGCAAGGCGCCACCTAGAAGACGGGCTTGTACTAAGCCCTCATTGTACATATATTTATACATAATCAAGGGTAATAGCAAACATTAGACCAGTGTTTACAAGATCAAATTTGATTTTCAAAATATAATTCATTTACGGCGTAGAAAGCCTTGTCTAGTAAATAAGAGTTCAATGCTTTGCGAAATGAAAAAAATGATGTTATGGATTTGATTTCAAATGGCAGGTGATTGTGCATTTTTTTCGAGTTGTATAATATTGAACTTTTTTAACTAACTCTGAGCGTGGGGTAGGTAGATAAAGATCTTGCTCCGCATTCCTGAGTGGATAAGTGTGAGATGGCCTTTCCTGAGAAGCTGATACATGTTTACGAATTAGGCAAACGGATTCAAATATAAATAAGGAAGGAAGAGTCAATATTTTTAATTCTTTAAAAAAGTCCCGGCAATGAGTTCTGCTGTTTAGTCCCAGTGAATATCGAACAGCTCTCTTCTGGAGCTTGAAAATGAGGTCAAATTGAGTCGCACAACACGTACCCCAGAATGGAAGGGCATACCTGAGGTGCGACTCAAAAAAGTGCATAATAAACAGTTCTAGCCACTGACAAGTTATGCTCCTTAGAAACAGACCTTAATGCAAAACAGGCAGAGCTAAATTTTTTCGACAAAGCTTCGATATGTATGTCCCATTTCAGAGAATTGTCCACAACAAGCCCTAAGAATTTTACAGATTTTACGACGTCAATGGTGGTGTTGTTAAGTACAAAAGGCTGCAACGAGTTTTTATACGACAAAGCTTTAGTTTTAGAAATGTTGAGACTCAGGAGGTTCAAATCGCACCAAGATTTAATGGTGATTAAGTCATTTGATATAATCCTATGAAGTGCCGTGATGTCCTTGTTGCTCCAAGTGTAGCAAGTGTCGTCCGCAAAAAGACATATTTTGCCACTGATGTTTATGTTAGCAATGTCGTTAATAAAAAGAAGAAACAAAATAGGGCCTAGTACTGAGCATTGTGATACTCCACTTTCTATTGACTTGCTAGAAGACAACGCGGTATCCACCCTCACTGTTGCTCAGATATGACTTAAACCATTCGAGAGATGATCCCCTGAACCCATAGTGCTGCAGTTTATTAATTAGGATCTTATGATTTACACAATCGAACGCCTTAGAAAAATCACAGAAAATTGTTGCTGAAGAATGATGGTTGTTTAGGCTGGAGTAAACTTTATTAAGAAGGGAAAACATAGCGTCGTTTGTGGACTTGTTGCTTAGAAATCCAAATTGATATTCAGTAAGTATTTTGTACTTAAACAGAAAAGATACCAGCCTTCTTTTAACCAACCTTTCTATGATCTGAGATAGCGTTGGAAGAAGTGCAATTGGGCGATAGTTAGAAGCTTCATCTTTGTCTCCTCCTTTATGCAGAGGAATGATTATTGCCGTCTTAACATATTTTGGAAAAATGCCATTTTGGAACGACATGTTTATTAAAGTTGTTAGGTGATTCAGAGTGCTTTCTGGCAGATTCGAAAACATTTTTAAAGTTAGCCCGTCGGTCCCAGAAGAGGATTTATTTTTTGATGGTATTATCGAACTGCGAAGCCCTTCTAAAACTACAGGGAAAAAAAGAAACTGTGTAAGTTTACATTATCATTAGAGAGATAAGAAAGCGGATCATGAGGGGGACATATGATATTATTTAAGTTTTTCGCTACATTTACAAAGTAATCGTTAAGGTTCTCAGGTGAGGTAGTGATATTGCTAGACGAAGAAGCTTTGTTTCTTAATTCATTCACAATATACCATGTTTCTTTAGCAACATTACCAGAATTGACTATTCTCCTATTATAATAAAGGTCCTTAGCGGCTCTTATAGTCTTATGATAAATTTTTCTGTATAGTTTTACGTAATTGTGGAAGAAAAGACTGTCTGAGAATTTTTTTTAGTGAGATAATGAACGCATGTTTTTAGAAGGGTGGGTCGGGGTGGTTTGAAAAATACTTCATTTGCCTCATTCAGCTGGGTCCCAATTTGTAACTTATGCTGAAAAAATCACTTTTTTCGTTAATGTCCACCTAATTTTTCGTGTAGGGGGTAGTTTTTCAATTTTACCCTAAAAACTTTATGATCATCGTTTAGCATTTTTCAATTGGCTTTCCAAAAGGGCGCCACAAGTGGGGTGTTGCCATTTAAGATTTTCAAGTGAGTAGGGGTACCGCCTAAGGGGTAGGAAGGGGTGGTTCAAAAAATACGTCATATGTATTCCCCCTCGATATTATAGAAACGGTATTTTTTATTTTTTTGATATCTTTTTTGGTTTAAAAATTATAGCCATTGTAAGTTTTCAGTGGCCCACCCTGTATTATGTAGCAAACTAAACATTATGTCCCCGGATTGTCTTTACAAGAGGAAAAACTTTTTAATATTGACTTTTTGAGAAAAATGCATTCTTCTTAAAAACCTTTGCCTGTTCTAAAATGGTTAATCTCGTTTATACTTTTCCAAATTTCCATACCGTTTTAAAGAAAATTTAAAATAAAATATGAAACTATTGTTGAAGTCCTAAAAATCAAAAAGCCTTTCTATGGTAAGTATGGTAATTCTGGAACTTCGACATAAAAACGTTACGCTTTCAAAGCGGTAAGCGAAAGTATTCGATAATACCTGGTTAGACAGAAGTTTTGTGAATGCGAAGCAGTCGATTTTGGTATTCTCATTGCAGTGCGAAGCGTTTTCTGGATACGCGATGAGCATATATTAGCAGCATCGCAATCGTTATCTGCTAATCACTGTTTTCATCATTCCGGATGTTGCTAGATTAAGCAGCAGTTGGTTAAAACGAATTTTAATCATCTGCTGATGATGCTAGAATGGTTAGCGAAACGCGCGTCCAGTGTAAAAGTAATGCCCGGACCCCATCAGCCAACACGCTACGCCACGCGATGCCATGCTACCCACATCGTGAAGATCAGTGCGTATGTTTTTCCATTTAATTACATGTATTGCGTACACACTAGGAACACGCCACGCTACCCGACGCTATATCTGCCTCGATTTCTCTAATTAGCGTATGAAAGGCACCATATTTATTGCGTTTTTTGTTTATTTTGTGTACCCAAAATCCTCTTTTGTTTACACTTTCTAATACAATAGCTGTACACTTCACTAAAAATTCTTCGTCACTGGAAGAACTGCTTGAATCAAACGTTACTTTTCTAAAGGTTATTTTCGAATGCAATAGAAAACAAAAATGTTTTTTGAGTGTTCAATCAGTAAGAATACAAATTCTATTATTAATTTTAAAATTTAATAATCAAAAATTAAGGAAAGAAGGTTAATGGAGATTGTGAAGTTAAGGTTGGTATTCAGATTATAACATCCAGAACGGTATGGCCATCGGAATACTCTAGTATTTTCGTATCCCTACTGACAACTTTTTAACTCTAATAAAAATATCAGGCGTGTTACCTAATGTGTACACCCATTCCCACGTCACAACACGTGGGATAGCGTGGCATCGCGTGGCATCACGTCGGGTGTTGGCTAATCGGTTCGCGGCTTAAAAAGGTTTTGTTGATTATGGGATGATTAGTCGTTTAATTTTGTTTATACCATGACTACCGACTTCTCTGGTAATATAATGTATTTATATATAAATATAAATAATTAATATGGCAAATAAATAAGATATCGATATAGAATATAAATTAGAAAACTAACAAAATATATGACTATTAACAAAAAAATATTTAAGTTTTTTTTTTATTTGTTTAAATATTTGTAATATTGACCAGAAACGAACCCAAAAGAAATTATTTTTGTTATAAAATAGTAAAAAATCATGAATCTTAAAAAAATTTTATTAGAAGTATTCAAATACTTTTTCATCATATTTTATATTATTTCGTATAATCTAAATATTCTAACAATTAAAATGAAACAAAAGTATTTTATTTTTGTTTATTTTTTCGAAATAATTATTTTTTATAAAATTATTTTAATTTTTGTATTTTTCTAATAAAAACAACGGTTGATAGAAATAATATATTATTTTAGAATAGTAATAAAGCTACTTACACAGATAATAATTTACTACGGGAAAATTAATTTAAAATCTATAAAATAGACATATAAGAAAGCTAGCTAACAAAAATACATCTAAATAAATATGTTTGATTTTAATACATATAAACAGAGTGTGTCTTAAATAAGTAAAAACATTTTCAGGGCTGGTAGATCTCTGATAAAAAGAAATATAATTTCTCTTTACCGTTTTTCATAATCCAAAATAACTGAGTTATTTTGAACTTCCAAAAAAAAAAGGACTGTTTTTTGCTTTAGAATTTTAGAACCACTGGATTTTTTCTGGATGTTCTTTCTTGTACATTACTATTTACTACCTATGTTGCCATATTATTATCAAGAAATTATGTTTTTAATTAAAAACTAAAAAATCATAAAAAAAAAAAAAAAAAATCGCGAAAAAAAACGAATATCTACACCTAAAAATATTTTTATTTCAGACTCACTCTGTATATATATTCAAACCAGGTAAATCGTACCTTTATAATATGCACTTATAGGCCCGTTTTTTATCTTGTCCATTTTGACGGCAGGTTTATTTACGAATATAGTTTGAAATGATCTGTTTAACGTACTTGAATATACAAATGTAAATGGGTGCCAATAGATTGTAAATCACGACATAAATTAGTTCGGAGGATGTACTAATAAGAGCCATCTAATTTTAATGCACCTGAACAAATAAATTATTTTAACCTCTGTAGTTTACAAATGTATGTTAAAAAAAGCAAAATGAATAATTAATTTTCTAAACTAGTACTTTGAAATATTCAGTCTATTTCATGCATATGTGAAGATTTTTTTTATAGATTTTTTTTTTTTTTTAAATGTAGTTTTTTAATGCAATTATTGAACTTTTAAATATTCATAGAAAAATATCCATTATTGAATAGTTTAGAAGTTTGTTCCTTTATTTTTTTGCTCAAATTTTTTAATATACATTTCGTTGTTAAAGAACCATAACTAAAGTCGAATGGTTAGTACTTACTTTTAACGAAGGACTAAAATTGTCTGGCTACAAAGCAGGAACTACACTATCTTTTACTTCAATTTTTAAGGAAGCAAATAATGTTTGATTTAATTAAAATGCAAAAAGAAAGAAGAAGAAGAATTTTATATAAGCCGCATCAGCTGCTGGGCCATTTACTGGCAAATAAACAAAAACGGCAAGCAGCATACTTAAAAATCCAAGAAGCGATGGCAATAGAAGGTTTGGCCAAATTTTTTCGATTCATAGCACTATTTTCAATAAAATAGGCACTATTTTTTTATAAAACGGATGGGTTAATAATTTTAGCAGCGACACTCGACTTGTACTAAATAACTCGTCTAAATAAATGGCTAAATGTAGACGCTGTTTTTACTCGACTTGATTAAATAAACTCTACTAATTTACTTGACCCGTGTGAACAGAAAATACACTTGACTAAATTACTTTACTCTACTAAACTACTGGCTGCGTCTGAACCAGCCATAATAGCTCCAAACGCCTAAAAGGCTCATGGCTTGATTAGTTGCCTTTCTCAATTTGTTTTCTGTCTTTTTGCCTTTATTCTCCACCCACCCACTCTTATCCTTCTCAAGTCCTCGTCTACATCCTTTTCCCATCTGATACTCCGTGTACCCCTCCTTCTCTTTCCACCTGTTTCATTATCACACTAGGAATTCTTGCTTCAGCCATTCTTTCAATGTGCCATCTCAGTCTTTGTGTCTTGCTACTCCCGTTATACTAGGTGTCCGATATAGTTGCTTTAATTAAAATGATTACTTATATTAATTTTAGTTTATTTTTATTTACTATCTTTTGCTTTAATTTTAAGGGAAGCAAATCTGGTAATCTGGCAAATGTTCCTATCTACTGAAACAATAACCTTACAGGAGGCAATAAAATGGTATTCTATACGATAATTCAGTTTTATCGTCGTGTATAAAAAATATATTATAAATGTATATTTTCTATAAATACTATTTATGTGGAAGCAATTTCTGTAATAGTATGTTGACAACCCGTATATAGCCTTTAACGCCTTGGGAGTAGCAAAGGTACAGCTTGCCATACTAGAACCGTTCGGTATACAATGAAGGTAATGTGGCTTGAAACGCTTGTGGCACTACGCTTCAACCGCCTATTATTACCTCAGGTTTGTGAATCCCAAGTACTCATTTAAGGCTGAGTCGGCCTAGTTACCCAAACTATTTTATTTAATAAAATAGTCGGCTGATCTGTCTACCTTGAGACAATTGGAGCAGAGCCTGTACCTCCATACCGGCCGGCCACCTAATATGTGGCA